>NC_037682.1:92124441-92167561 GCF_003255815.1 Theropithecus gelada | reverse complement strand
GTGGCCGGATCTCAGCTCACTGCAAGCTCCGCCTCCCGGGTTTACACCATTCTCCTGCCTCAGCCTCCCGAGTAGCTGGGACTACAGGCGCCCGCCACCTCGCCCGGCTAGTTTTTTGCATTTTTTAGTAGAGACGGGGTTTCACCGTATTAGCCAGGATGGTCTCGATCTTCTGACCTCGTGATCCGCCCGTCTCGGCCTCCCAAAGTGCTGGGATTACAGGCTTGAGCCACCGCGCCTGGCCCTAAGGGATTGGTTTTTTTCAATCAGTTTAATTTCCTTCCTGGAGGCTCATCCAAATTGTTGCTTGTATCAGTAGTTTATCTCCATTTATTGCTGAGTAGTGATCCATGGTATGGATGTACCAAACTTTCCTTAACCATTCAGCTATTGAACAACATCTGGGCAGGTTCTACTTTTTTATAATTACAAACAAAATTGCTATGGGCATTAACATACAGTTGTTTATGTGAACATAAGTTTTAATTTATCTGGGAAAAATGCCCAAGAGTATAATATCTGGGTCATATGGTAACTGCATATGTAGTTTCGTAAGAAACAGCCAAAATGTTTTTCAAGGTGGCTGTATCATTTAACATTCATACTAGCAATGTATGAATGATCCACTTTGTATACACATCTTCACTGGTTAGCATTGGGTGGTGTTTCAGTTGTTTTGTCTTCTGATTGTAGTGATGTTGAAAATCTTTTTCTGTGCTTGTCTTCTGTCTATATATCCTCTTTGGTGAACTGTCTCTTCATATCTTCTGCTCATTTTCTAACTGGATTGTTTATTTTTACTTTCCTGATAAGTGTTGAGAGTACTTTATATATTCTAGATACCAGTGCTTTGTTGGATACGTCATTTGAAAGCATTTTCTGCCAGTCCATAGCCTGACCTTTTATCCTTTTTACTTGAGCTTTCACAGAGCAAGAGTGCTTAATTTTGATGAGTACCAATCTATCAACTTTCCTTTTATAGATTCTACTTTTGGAAGCATGTCTGCCAATTCTTTGTTTAGCCTTAGTTCATTATGCTTTCCTTGTATACATTTTTTAAATTTTTACAATATTACATTGACATTTAAGTCTCTGATTCATTTTGAGGTAATTTTTGTGGCGATGTAAGACAGGTTGAGAGGTTTATTGTTGTTTGTTTTTTGCCTCAGGATATTAAATCACTCTAGCACCATTTTACAAAAGGCTATCCTTTTTCCACTGAATTATTTTTTTGCTTTTGTCAAAAATCAGTTGAACATATTTATGTGGGTTTATTTTTGTTATCTGTTTTGTTCCATTGACCTATGTGTCTATTCCTGCACCGGCATTACACAGTCTTGATTACTGCAGTCACATAATAATCCTTAATATCGAGAAGAATAATTCATTTCACTTTGTTCTTCTTTGTCAAGATGGTTTTGCTAAGAATTTTGCATCTTGGTTCTTATGAGATATTGTCTATAATTGTCTTTTCTTTTAATGTTTTTGTCTAGTTTGGGTTTCAGCATAATGTTGTCTTTGTATAATGAGTTGGGAAGTGTCTGCTCCACTTTAAATCTCTGGAAGAGTTTGTGTACAGTTGGCATTAATTTTGCCTTAAAAGCTGGGTAGAATTCTCCAGTAGAGCTCCCTAGGCCTACAGTTTTCTTTGTGGGAAAGATTTAAGCTACAAATTAAATATTTAAAAGAGACATAGGACTATTCAGATTATCTACTTCTTAAATGAGTTCAAAAAAGATTTTTAAGCTGGGGAATGTAATTATAAAATATACATTTCCTCTGTTATTTACATAAATGCAATTTTTTCTTGGATTTTGATTCATTAGTTCTGGATTAGCAATAAATTATGTTTCGTTCAATATGGTTATAATCTAGTAACAGGTGAATTCTAGTATATCATCACCTCTCAAGTATAGTCAGGTAAATGCAGGTTTCATTATTATCAGACACTATATGATTCAATAGGTAATTCAAGGGTGTCACATTTCTTCTCATAGGTTTTTCATATTTTTTCTCCTGGTCTTATTTCTATTTGGTTGAACTATAGAAAATTTTCATTACTTGACTATTTTTATCCCATAAAAATGTCAATTTCACTTGGTTCAACCTAATGGTTTTATAATAATTTTGTGTACCAGTACTCTTACAGTACTGTAGAATAGGAAGGTTATGTTTATGTCAGGAGTGGAGAAGTTACATATTTATTCCATAGAAGTTTTCTCTGTTATCTCTGATTGCTTATGTCCTAAACTGGCCCAATATCTGATGCTCATTATCCAAATGCTACAGGTTAAAAATTAAAGCAGTTGAACTCATGAAGCTAGAAAATAGAATGATAATTACCAGAGGCTCTGGCAGCATGGGAGTAGGGGGTGATGGTGGAGATGAAGATGGTTAATGGGTACAAAAGTATAATTAGATACAATGAATAAAATCTAGTATTTAAGAGCACAACAGGATAACTACAGTTGACAATAATTTGTTGTATATTTTAGAATAACTGAGGGAGTACAATTCGAATGTTAGTAACACAAAGAAATAATGAGTGCGTGAGGTGTTGGATACCCCATTTACCCTGATGTGATGATTACACATTGTATTCCTGTATCAAAATAGGTCATGTACCCCATACGTGTATATGCCTGTGATTTACCCATAAAAATGTAAAAACATGCTATGCAACTAGGCAGGTGGCTATCCCAGCACCATCAACACGTGACATTGAATCTTTGGGATGCCACCCATTGGGGGTCAGCTGAAGAGTTCTTCAGTATATCACCTTCGTTTAAGGATCCCTGCTGACACCTCTCCAGTGACCAAGATAGAAAATACAGAATATGCCAAATCAAACAGTGACTTTTAAATTTGCCACATAAAAGCAGCACACAACATTTCTATTCACACTTCACTGGCAAGGCAAATGGTCTCATGTGACCTCAGAACAGCAAGGAAATACAATCTTACTATGTGTGTGGAAGAAAAACTGCAACTGTCTGGTGAATTAATGCTTAGTGTGTATCTTGTGCTATGCCACACATGGCAGAAGATATGAAGGAAGTTTTAAGGCACAATCTTTGTTCCTAAAGTCCTAACAATTTAATTGTTCACATGAGAATTACGGAATGTTAAAATTATGTATCAAACTATAATTCTAGTGTAGCTCAGAAGGAAAGACCAATAAAAGCTGGAGGAGTCCAGTTACAAGTGGATAAGATTTGATATGGATTTTAAAGAATGAACAGGAAGGAGGAAGTAGATGAAGATTTTAAGAAAAAAGGGAACAAAATGAGCAAAGGAGGAAAATTTAAAAGTGAGCATGGCATGTTTATAAGATAGAAAAGAAATAAAACAGACCAGAATAGTGTTTTGCTTTCAGGAAAAAGAGTTAACGTTTGGAGAGGCATGAAGGCAACTATACTGTCAGTAGCTAATAATGAACAGTGCAAGAAAAAGAGCTGCTATTCTCCTTATCATAGAAGAGTGAGTGGAGCTGAGTGTTTTGCTACAGTGCATTGATAAAGGGTTCATGATCCAGAGAACAGATGGATCCTGAAAGCCACCATAAATAATGGTACTCTTTGCTTTTGCCTCTACTTATTTTCTCTGGACATACAGTTCGCTCCTTTGAAATGAGAACCCTTGCAGGTTTTTTTTTTACAACAAGTACAGGGTGGGGATGTGGCTATAAACCAGGTCAGAAGAGAGAGAACTTGGATCAGAAAAACAGTGGCTATACAGAGGCTTTCCTCATCTCAGAGCTGAGAATATATGACGTGATCTGGGTTGACTATGTAGGCCATCTCCTTCACACCACAGGACTTCCAACAATATCCCCAAAAGAGCATGAATATATTCAATTTAACACTGAACAGAACTTAAAACTCTACCTATACCTCGGCTCCCTGTTTTGGTGGGCCATCCTTTTAAAAGGAAAGCCAATTAAACAAGCAATTTTAATTAAAGGAGATAAGTGCTAAATACAGACACACCTTTTGGGTGAAAGTGGTATCTAAGCAGAGACTTGAAAAAGTAATGGGAATTAGTTCACCGAATAGCTGGAAGTGGAGAAAGAGTGAAGTATTTCAGTCAGATTCATCAACTACTATAGAAACTACACATTGAGTGGGTTCTAAATTCCAGGTACTGTAGATGGCTTCTGGGATATGATTCTGAATGTGACCCAGTTCCTACCCTCAGGGACCACAGCATGAAAGGAAGAGTTAGGCAAGTAAGCAGGCAATTACCATGTAGTGCAAGCAATTCTGGAAAGGGGTAAATACAGGGAACTACTTGGAAGACATAGCAGGGGCAGCTCACCAGCACGGGGGCTATGAGCACGGTTAAGGAAGGCATCTCAGAGGAGCTGACATCTCACTTGGAGGTTCAAGGTTAGTTAGCCAGCCTTATCTTTATCCTGGCTTGGGAGGGGAATAGGTAAAATGACCTATGGA
Organism: Theropithecus gelada; assembly: GCF_003255815.1. Classification (NCBI taxonomy): domain Eukaryota; kingdom Metazoa; phylum Chordata; class Mammalia; order Primates; family Cercopithecidae; genus Theropithecus; species Theropithecus gelada. The sequence goes on along the minus strand of NC_037682.1, from coordinate 92,163,110 downwards.
TAAGCCTATTGAATTTTTTCTTAATTACTTTTCTGAACTCTAGTCTTTGCTCCTTTCCTTCAAATTGCACATTATTTCAGGATTTAATTTCTAAAATTAAAAATCTGATTACTCTTTGTCTAAACATTTCATGGCTCCCCATGCCTACAAAATAACATACTCTTTAGTAGAACAGCTGAAGATCTTCACCAAATAGTCCTAACTTCGATTATTTCCTGCTCTGTACTGGGCAGATCTTGGAACTCTCTTGTAATGCATGCTCAATATATGCTTTATTTTATTGAGAGATTACATGTGCATTTTATACACACAAACACACACTATATTATGTGAAATATACTCACATACTAAATATATAGTAAAACAAACAGTAATTACAAATTAGAATTAGAATTAAAAGCAAGTATGTTATACCATTTTCTCCCTTCCATCTTCCATTCCCCTCATGGCTCTCTTGCTCACTCTCTGAATTGCTCAGACCTCTATTTGGAGACCGTCATTCTAGTTATGTAAGACCACATGCTTTTCAGTGGTCAGATTCCTAACTATTTATCACTGCTCAAATATATTTGCCTGAACTCATCCTTAATTCACTTTACATAGAATTTTTCCTGCCTTCATTTTTGCTTCCTCAGGGCTTCATCATAGCATTTGTTACATTTTTCCTTAATAGACAAGAGACAGGTTGTTTAATCCACTAAGCACTATAGTTTCAGCATTTTTAAGGGGGAACATAAAAATCTGAGACCTAAAAAAACCTATTGGCTTGAACAATGAAATAATAACTGTATAGTGTTGAAAATAATACAATGTAACATTATAACAATCAGCCAACTACAACCTAATTCTTCCATTGTTATATAAAAGTGTTACCATCATAAGAATATAATAAAAATGTTAGGCTGATACAGTGGCTCATGCCTGGGAGGCTGAGTTGGATGAATCACTTGAGGTCAGGAGTTCGTGCCAGCCTAGCCAACATGGTAAAACCCCATCTCTACTAAAAGTACAAAAGTTAGCTGGGTATGGTGGCAGGTGCCTGTAATCCCAGCAACTCGGGAGGAGACTGAGGCAGGATAAGCACTTGAAACTGGAAGGCAGAGGTTGCAGTGAGCCGAGACAGAGCCACTGCACTCCAGCCTGGGCAAGAGTGAGACTATGTCTCAAGAAAAAAGAAAGTTATTAATCCTTTCAACTATAAAGTTGTAAAAGTAATTTTTAAATTTTTCTAGCAAAAAGCATCTTTTTATAGGATATCGGTACATTTTATTGTTGATATAATGCAGGATGAGATCTTAAAAAAATAAGAAAGCCTAGGACCTATGAAAGTCTTAAAATGTTTCTGCTAATAATAAACATTTACTGATCACTTTTGATGTGTCAGACATCATACTACTTTTCTTCCCAACTTTGTTTCATGTAATGCTTCTAATCACTGTGTGAGTTGAGTAATATCGGTCTCATTTACTGGTGAGAAAAATATGGCTCCGTATGACTTACTACCTTGTTCAAGGTTATTTAGCAAGTGGCAGAAGCCTAATTTCAAACAGGCTCTTTGATTTGTTATATATTTTCCCATCAGTGTCTTCTTGACTAATTCGTAACCTCCTTCACTTTTTGTCTTCAAAAAGGACACGTTAACTGGCACGTAGTGTTTTCCAAGTACTGGATACTCAATAAGTGAGGACTAAATACAGCTGAATATACTTGAATCACTATATTTTATAGATGAAGACATTGAGATCCATATCACTTTAAATTCCCTTTTTGTTTAAAAAAAAAAAAGGCAATGGTAATAATTTACTTCGATAACATTTGGTAAGCCCTTAGTGTTTGCTAGGCCTGTACAAGGCACTTTTGATACATTATCTTAATACTTACAAAGACCCAGGATATATTATTACACTGATTTAATACAGGAAGAGGAAGAAAATGAAGCACACCAGGCTGGCAAACCTGGGGATTTTAAAAGTAGACCTGCTGGATTCCCAAATTTGTACTGCATTTTCAGCCACTGCACACTGACCCGAAGCAAATATCAAAAGCAAGCTTTGCATAAGATCACATGCTTAGTGGCAGCTCTGACCTACAATCCAGGCTGACAGAAGGGGAAACTCAAGGGTAACAAGATAAGACACGTGTTTCCTACAGATGATGGAAATGAAAGAAATTCATACTCTTTAACGCGATCAGTAAAATATTTTAAAAGCTAAGGGCAAAACACACTCAAGAAAGGCTGTGCTGTCACCCTGGTCTTTCTTCTCGATGAAGTTTAGCTGGAAGGAAGAAGTGAGGTGACCCAGAGAGACAAGGATGACAACACTTAGAAAGTGAGGAAGAAAGCTTAAGTGCAGGATTCACTTTAATTAATGAGCCTCCACCCCTGGCGCTCAGCATCACTGCAAGAATCGTGAAGAAACTGCAGAGCCTTGTGTGCTGAGCCACCAAATAATTTCAGAACCTCCAGGCTCTAATGGAAGAAGAAGAAGGAGGCCACCTTTTTGTCAGCTGGATATCAGAAGGTGCTTGAGATTAAAACAAACAAAAAAACAAAATGGAGAAACAGGCTTGTCTTATCTTCTTTCTGAAGGCTGTCTCTACAAGGTATCCATCACAGGCGTATCCAGCTTAACATATACAGAACTACATTTAATCTTTTTGCTGAAATTGGCTTCTCACTTCAGTGTTTTCCATGTTATAGGATTTTGTGTGGTAAGTTCCATGTGTGCATGCACCTATTTTTGTGGAGACAGTTTGTAGTTTCCCTTAGATTCTCAAGGGAGTCTACGATGAAAACAAGGTTAAGAACTATCATAAAATTCTTTATTTTATAGGTGTTATAACTACGCCCAGAGAAGGAAAGCCTAGAGCATTTCTTTTTTAATGCTCAGAACATAATTCAGGCTACTAACTCAAAAGTCATCATTTACTTTCCTTTTTCTCTTATAACAAATAGGTGAAGTTGGATCTATTCCACATTATACATATCTCTGATATCCATATCCTTGTTTCTGACTTACTGGAGAGTCTAAATGCAGTGGGTAACAAAAATGAAGCGGTTTTACTCTTTCTAACCATTGCCTTTAACTGTGCTCTGTCAAATCCATTTTTCTATCCCTTTTGGACATCCAGGAAGGTCCCATCACTTTTTGATAACTTTCAGTTGTTAAAAAGGTAAAGCTTAGCTCTGATTTATTGCTCTTTTCTCTCTCTTTTTTTTTTTAATTATACTTTAAGTTCTAGGGTACATGTGCACAATGTGCAGGTTAGTTACATATGTATACTTGTGCCATGTTGGTGTGCTGCACCCATCAACTCGTCATTTACATCAGGTATAAAACTCCCAATGCCATCCCTCCCCGCTACCCCCTCCCCATAATAGGCCCCTGTGTGTGATGTAGTTCAGCATTGACAAGAGAGTGGGACCCAGGACCCTGCAGCTGTGAGGAGGAAAGTCTCTTTTCACACTTGTTCTCCTCCTGCTTCCAGGTTCCTTTCCTCCTCTGTGTATCAAAGTAGGGCAGAGAGAGCAGGCAAGGGACCAGTGTCTTACTTATCTAACTTCTGTTGTGGTCCCTTCTGGGATATAGCCGCCACTCTGGGTGAGGCTGGTTGTCCACAGAGCCATCTGTAACTGCGGCAGGCCTCCAAAGGCTGGCTCTTGTAAGCACACCTGTGATGTCTGTGGAACCTCCTTACTGCAGAGCTCCCTGACTTAGACTTCCCCTCCGGCACTGTCGCCTCTAAACTTCTTTCAACTACCACCTCTCCCATTTTGCTCATGGAGCCCAGAAAGTTCATGCTGGTCTACCTCCTCCGAAGTCCATCCATCCAACCCATGGGAAACTTGCATACTCTTGCCTTTCTAAATGGTGGAGGTGGAGGTTTCTTTCCTGCCACTGCTCTGCCTTGTCATCTCTCTCTACTTCTTTTTTCTTCCTGTCCAAACAGGGCCAGGAGCTAATCAGCAACTCTGTTGCCTAGGCAAACTTTCACACAAGAAATAAAATACTAGTTTTACAATTTCTGGGGATGAGTGCTAGGAGCCTTCCCCCTTCCTTGAATTTGGAGGTGGGAAGGTTAAGAAAAAGTCTAGCAGTTCCTACTACGCCCAAGTGTGCAAAAAATGTCTTCCCTTCTCTTTAGTATTCTCATATGTAAAGGGGTGAGGAGTGGAAAGTGGTGCAACGGGAAAGGTAATGCTATGCTGATAAGGCATTTGGATAAGCAGAGCTGATGCAGCTAGCAAGGCTCTGGAGCAGCTGTTTGGTTTCTAGAATTTTAGGCGTTTCTTCAGAATACTGGTTGCCTAATGTAACTTTGTTCCCATCTTAGGCTTAATGATATTATTACTGCTTTATCTTACCTCCCTTACCTTATTTGAGACTCTCACCAGAATTCTTCTACGTTACTGCAATTCTGCTACCTTTGCCTTTGGTATCAGGCCACTCGCTATTTCAGCATATTGGTCCTGATGCCTTGACAGTGTGACATAGGATGATGTCACTAGCTGACTTAATGCTCCCCACTGCATTCAGGATAAAACTCAAACTTCCTAGCATGACATACGATATTCCTCATAATGATAACCTCTTTCTGCCTTTGATTTCATCTCAAAATCCCAGCTGCTTTTTTACATCTATATCCATCCTACTTTCCATTCCTAATGCACTACTTATTCTCTGAAGAGTGTGTTTTCTTCAGACTCTCTGAAGAGTTTTGCAAATAGTCTTCCTTCTATAAGACTTTTCATGCTTCCAAGTCTCATATCTAATACATTACTTATTATTCTCTAATTTGTATTGTTTTGCTGATACTCACATTTAAGTAATGTTCCCAGATTCCTAGTTATTATCTTTTCACCCACATATCATTACTTTTTCTCTGTCCTCTTATACTCCTAGTCTACTCCTCAGTATCCCAGCACTCAGCATATTCTGTCGTAAATGTTTTCCCTAGACTGAAATTTACTTGAGGAAGGAAATGAGTATCATAATAACACAACAAGGAGTCAACAAATGGTAGTTAATGAGTTCTCCAGTTCCTCAGCAGGGTATTTGATTAATCACTTTTTAAAAATGTAATTCATTTATCAGACCACATTTTTTTTTTTTCCCCCATGAAGGTTCATGATGAGATCTCTAGCTATCTAACTACAATTGGGTGGCAGGGAGTGAAAGTTAGATAGTAACTACTATGAGTTTTAATAGTATTAGTTTTAATGCAAACTGCCTTTGCATTTTGAATTAACTTCATTTGACAGGATTGCAATTGCTGTCTTTATTTCCACTGCTAAAATATTTTTCATGATTTTCACTGTTTGAGGTACCTATCAGGGTACTACAGTATTTATGTGTATTAACAGGAATGAGCTGGTTTTTCTTTGACAATACAAAGCTACTGAAAGCTTAATGGTTGTTTCTCCTTTGAACCATACTTTGAAAAAACACTATAGCTAGATATGTATTTCTAACGTTTTTTCTACTATAGAGTTTTTTTTTTTTTCTTTTAGTTTTTCAAATACTTTGGTAAAAACCTGTCTCAACTAAATACATTCTTTCATTTTCCCCCGGAAGTGTTCGGCCTGCACTAATGAGAAATTGATCTCACAAAGAGAGGGAAATTAAAACCAAACACAATAAAGCTAGGTAAATGCTTTCAGAGTGACTTTGCACTAGGTTCTAAACCTTTCCACTGAGATGTTTCTACACTGAAATATGCTGTAGAATTGGATAGTTCAAAACTGATAACTTTTTCAGTAAAAACACATAGTTGAGGAGGCATTGAATCATTTACCTTGTAGCTCTTCACAGTGCTCTGAGCTAAATAATCTGTCATTTCACATTAACTTGGACATGAAACCTGACAGTATTTCTTAATGCTGACTAAAAAGGAAAAGGACCCATATTCATAAAGAATTGTAGTCTTCATAATTTCTTGAATTTGTGTGAGATTTTTGCATTTTCTTTTTAATCTGTTGTCTGTATAAATATCTAAATCTCATAGGAACTAGGGGTAAATTAATTGCTCTTCTGAAACCACTAAGGTCACAGAGATAGCATCTGGGGCGAGATTATGAATATTTGATATCCCCACCTGGGATGGTTCTTAGTCCATTTTAAATTATGCTGACCTAATTAGAAAGCTTGACCGTGGCTAAGCTTTTTAATATTAAAGGAATTCATTTTATTTATTTTTGCAATTCATTCCTAGAGAATAGCTCTTCTGCAATTTAGCTCAAGTTATTATTTTTTTTTGAACAGAGTCAACATCGGTTAATCAACATTTTTGTGTGGCCTTGTAAAATACAGTGGGCCGTCAGTACAATAACATCACTTCTAATCTCATTTGTAATTGACCTCCCTTTAATTCCCTGCCTCATCCCCCTCCTGTATAAAAGGAAGAGCGTGGGTAAGATTTCTAGCACACTTTTCACCTATTTGCCCATAAATAAAAAGGGTTTTTTTTGGTTGTTGTTGTTTCAGGCTACCTTCTATAATTTCTTTTCTATCTTAAAGTTAACAGTAAGCACCAGAGAATCAGTGTATTCTTTTATTTCCCCTTTCTCTGAAGTTGCCTTGAAGTTTAAGTTTGTTTCTCATCAAGGTCAGCCTCAAAGCAAAGACAAGCTGCCATTTCTGACTTCCAGTTTGTACTCTAACCGTAGACAGCATGGAACTATCCTAGTCTATGGATGACACACAAGAATATAAAACATGCTCAGTGCCTTTGAGATAATCACTGATCCCTTTTTCACTTATATGAAACAACCTGCTTACTGACAAGACTCAAGAGCTAATTTCTGTGGTAGGGAATAACTGTAAGTACAAAAAGAATTTTAAGTCATTGTTGACTAGAATATATGAGGAAATCCAGAATAAGTTAAAATGTTGGTTGAGTTTAGGGCTTAGGTAGTGCCATAAATAGAAAGGTTTTGGGGAAATATGTTAGTACTGTTTGGATAATCCAATCTAAAACTATAATAGCCCGACTATCTTATTAAGTGTTAAGTCCAAAATAACTGCATCATTTGTGCATTTTGTTTCTTGTAATAAAAATTGACATAGTGCAAACAAAATCATACACAAGTTCTATATTTAGACAGACTGTCACAAGCTTCTGGGCACGCCATTTAATCTGTCTGAATAACCTATTTGTAAAACGAGAGATGATAATATTTGTATGGTGAGAATTAGAAATGTCAAAAGTGGCTATTACTGTGCAAGGACTAATAGAAGGCATTCAGTTAGTATTATTTAACATTAAACATATTAGCTACTATTTGTGGAGCGCCTTCCATGGGTCAGGCACTGTGGTGTGTTCTCTTACCTAGAAAAGTTGGGGGAAGTCTTTTCATACAGTAACAGTAAGCTAAGACCTCAAGGATAAGAAACAGCTACTCACAATCTGGGAGGAAAATATTCTTATTGGAGAGAATAAATATCAGGTAAAAAGGTCACAAGACTAGAATAAGTTTTAGCCTAGGGACAGAGAGAAGGCCAATGTGAATGAGCATACTCAATGAAGATATGAGTGTAGACATTTGTATTAATGGAAAAATTTAATCATACTAACTAGACAACTTAAATCTCAGCTACTATGGAAGAAAAATTCTAGCATACCTTGGAGATGTTGTAGGTTTGGTTGCAGACCACCTCAATAAACTGAGTATCTTAATAAAGCAAGTCACACAAATGTCTTGTTTTCCAGTGCATACAAAAGTTACTGTTCTACTATACTGTGGTTTGTTAAGTGTACAATAGCATTTTGTGTAAAAAACAATGGACATATCTTAATTTAAAATAATTTATTGCTATAAAATGCTAACCATCATCTGAGCGTTCAGCCAGTCCTAATCTTTTCGCTGGTGAAGGTTCTTCACTGTAGATGGCTGCTGACTTATCAGGGTGATAGCTGTTGAAGGCTGTGATGGCTTAAGTAATTAGTGGCAAATACTCGGAAAGATTATTCAGAAATATTAAATGGCTTGCCCAAAGTCACAATTTAAGTAACTGGTGGCAATTACTTAAAATAAGACAACGATACAGTTTGCTGCATCAATGGGCTCTTCCTTTCATGAAAGATTTCTCTGTAGCATGCATTGCTGTTGGTTAATACTTTACCCAGTAAAGCTTCTCTCAAAAATAGGAGTCAACCATCTTCAAACCCTGCCAGTTTTATCAACAAAGTTGATGTGATATCCTAAATCCTTTGTTACTTTACCAGTGTTCATAGCAGCTTCACCAGGAATAGATTCCATCTCAAGAAATCACTTTCTTTATTCATCCATCAGACACAACTTCTCATCCCTTCAACTTTTATCATGAGATTGCAGGAATTCAGTCACACCATCAGTCTCCAATTCTAATACTACTCTTGCTCTTTGCAATACATCTGCAGTAACTTCCTCTACTGAAGTCTTAAACTCCTCAGAGTCATCCCTAAGGGTGGGAATCAAATTCTTCCAACTCCTGTTAATGTTTATATTCTGACCTCCTCCCATGAACCATGCATGTTCTTAATGGCATCTAGAATGGTAAACTCCATTTTCCAGAACATGTTAAATTTACTTTGCCCAGATCCATCTGAGGAATTACTATCTATGTTAGCTTAAGCCTTACAAAATGTAATTCTTAAATAATAAGACATGAAAATTAAATTACTCCTTGATCCATGGACTGCAGAGTTAATGTTGTGTTAGCAGACACGAAAAACACATTAATTTCTTTGTCCATTTCCAACAGGGCTCTGGGATGACCAGGTGCATTGTCAATGAGTGGTAACATTTTGAAAGGAATCTTATTTTGAGCAGTATTTCTCAATAGTGGGCTTAAAATATTCAGTAAAGCAAGCTGTAAATAGGTGTTTTGTTATCCAGTTTTTGTTGTATCGTTTATAGAGCATAGGCAGAATAGATTTAGCATAATTCTCAAGAGCCCTACAATTTTTTGAGTATTAAATGAATACTGGCTTCAACTTAGAATCACCAGTTGCATTAGCCCCTTACAAGAGAGTCAGCTTTGAAGCTTTGAAGCCAGACAATGACTTCTCTTCTCTCTTCTCTTCCTAAGACTTCTCTAGGAAGTCTTAGATGGCATCCTCTTCCAAAGTAAGTCTCTTTTGTCTACATTGAAAATCTATTGTTTAGTGTAGCCACTTTCATCAATGCCCTTAGTTACATCTTAGGAAGTCTTAGATGGCATCCTCTTCCAAAGTAAGTCTCTTTTGTCTACATTGAAAATCTATTGTTTAGTGTAGCCACTTTCATCAATGCCCTTAGTTACATCTTCTGGGTAACTTGCTGAAGCTTCTACGTCAGTGCTTGCTGCCTCACCTTGTGTTTTTATGTTATAGAGATGATTTATTTTCTTCAACCTCATGAACCAACCTCTGCAAGCTTCAATTTTTTTTTCTGCTGCTTACTCACCTCTGCCAACTTTTATAGAATTGAAGGGAATTAAGACTTTCCCCTAGAATAGGATTTAGTTTAAGGGACTGTTGTGGTTGGCTTGATCTATCTAGACCACCAGAATTTTCTCCATAGCAACAATAAGACTGATCATTTGTGTATTCAATGGAGATGCACTTTTAAATTCTGTCCAAGAACTTTACCTTTGCATTCACAGCTTGGCTAACTGTCTGCCACAAGAGGCCTAGCTTTTGGCCTTTCTTGGCATTTGACATGCCTTCTTCAATAAGTTTAATTATTTCTAGCTCCTTCACTCCACTACTGCCATCTGTCTTTGGCTAGCTGACACCCATTCTTCAGTTAGTTCTCAGTTTAAGTGTCACCTCCTTTCAGAAGCTCTCCTTGACTACCTCAGTTCTAGACTAGATCTGTTTCTTTTGTTACACATATGCATAGGATCACACCTCTTTCCTTTAAAAAGCAGTTAATTTACTTAACCCAATTTATTATTCATTAATTACTGTGATACTTATTTGAGATAAAAAAGCTCATTAGGGCAGTTCCAGGCCTATTTGTGTTTATCATTATATCTCTCATGTCTAACATGAGGATTGGCCCAGAAAAAGAGCTAAGTATTTGTTAAGTGAATAAATTAATACAGTAATGCTTGTTTAGGAAAATATCTCAAATTTTACCTACTTTAAATGTATTTATCAGTAATCTCCAAATTTCTCTGTTGCTATTGAAATTAAGCTTAAATAAGGAAAACGTAAATAAAGGCATATTTTAAAACAAAAGCTACGGTCTCTTACACACAGTATATGTCTTAATCACTCTCTGAAAGAACAATAATTTTTTTTCTTGTTTGTTTTTGATGAATTATTTTACCTTGGTGTACTGTTTTAATTGGGATTTGGAGGCGGGATTTGGAAGTTGTGGCAGGAAATGCCACTTTAAAAGGGTTGGAAATGACATGATTTTATATTGTAGCACAATTAGGAACTCCTCCATGAATCTAAGACACCTGAGGTCTAAGTCTTCTTCTGCCCCATTTTCTGTGTGTCATTAAGTAAGTTATTTCACTTAGAGGCAATTTCTTCCACCTATAAAATGAGGACGTTATTCTAGGTGATTTCTAATGTATCTTTTAGTCCTTGACATCATATGACTCTATAGCTAAGATAACTGATCCAAGAAACTCATAGAGAATAGGCCTTTTCAATTTAGATATCTGACCAAACAGAGAATCCATCAGGTAAGACAATTTTTCAAGATACTGTTAAATGTACACAAATTAAAGTCATTAACCACAAAGCTAGTGACTATTTTCTTTTGTGCCTATTCTGGTTTCGATATGAAGACAGACTTAATGGTAGGAGGACAAAATTGTTTTTCACTAATTCTAAAGCATTCTTATAATATTACTTCTTAAATGAGCCGTGAGAGAGCATAGGTTAATTTTAGAAAGTGTTCTTGGCATGATTACCATGAGCTACAGAGTAATAGCCTACATTAGAATTAACTCCTTATTTGGAGGCCATATACAGTTAGGATGCCAACACTTACCTTGAATAATATGAAATGAACAGAAGAATTATTTCCATATTCTGAAACACAAAGGGTCTTTTAGAGGAATACATTTCTTTAAAATTTAGGCTTGGTGATTAGATGTTTACATGGAACATTTTCATATGCCTGGGGCAGTAATCATCTCCTAAACTATTATTATTGCAAAATTTGTAATAATGTCTGGTCAGATGAAGCCCAAATCTCTAATTGGTTCAAAATATTGAGCACTGCTTCTGGAATATTAAATATCAATGATACCTTATTAAAAATTTATTTTTCACTCCAAAAAATCATATTATAGTTATTTGCTTCCTTCCATGCATCACATACCATTTGGTAAAGGGATTAGTGAAATGAGAAATACTACTTTTGATTTGCTACTGGTAACAGAGACTTGAATCACTGAGCAGTCAATACCAATCATTTAGAAGGTAAACTGAAACAAAGCGGGCAATTTAAGGGTGATTGTCACAATAATTAGTCAAAAAGAAAATGAATTACTCTTATGAGACAGAGTAACATAGTGATACACACTTTAAATGAAAGCTCAGTAGTTAGATAAATATGGCTTAAAATCCTTCCTTAGTTACGTCCTAGCTTATGATGCAGGCAAGTTCTTTAACTTCTCAGACTCCTCATTTTTCTGTATGTAATAATATTTATCTCAAGGATTGCTTTAAGGATTAACAAAATGGAATGCAAGGTGATCAGCACTGTGTCTAACACCAAATAAGCATCAAATAAACAAACATTAGGTATCATTCATAATGGCACTGTAGAATCTTAAAATTGCATGGGACCTTATTTATTCACTCTCCCGCTCTCAGCAGTAATTATTTTGGTTATGTGATGGAAGATGATTCAACTTCTATGTTTAAACTTTCAGGGATAGGGATTTCACTATTTTGAAGGTAACCCATTTAATTTTGAAGAGCTTTATTGGAACTTTCTTACTAATAAATCTAAAAATACTTCCTGTAAGTTAATAATAACATTTTCATATCTATCATTATTTACAATTAACAGAGCACTTTTGATACATTATTAGTCATTTTTCAATACATTATCTTATTTGACACAATAACCCTATGGCCTATTCATTAATTTATTCATTTCTTGGCTCAGTAAATACTTATTGGGCACCTGCTATGTGAGAAACATTGATAACAGAGGAGAGGACCAAGTTACAGAGGATCTGATACTTCCCACTGGAATACAGTGAAAGCAGCAGGGACATCAAGATCTATGTACTCTTTATTTTATTGTCCTTCAACTATATTATTTACAGGATTAATTATTCATTTGTGATAGATGAGAATCTGAGTCTCCTATTCCTTCATAATGTTTCCAAAATTGCCTTTTTTTTTTTTTTTTTTTTTTTTTGCTGCCACCCATCTAGTCCTGACCTTCCCCTCCTTTTCCTTTACCCAACCTCCCATTCACTTGGATGCACTCCGGCTTTTAACAGATGACTCCTTAGCTGAAATCTATCATCAACTAGACCTGAGATTGATTGTGGATTGCTTAAAAAATAATCAAGTAAAAAATGTACACTTATACAATATTTTATGGTTTTATGACTTACTTTTATATGTAATATCTCCCTTGATTTTTAAAAAATGTGGTAGGTCAGAGATTATCAATCCCTTTTACAAATTAGTAAGAAAAGTTACACAACTTGTGCAAGCAAGTAACTAAAATAGTCAACCCAACCAGAATCTTCTGGCTAATTTCCATGCTCTTGCCAATATTACATGCTGGTTTTCTGATACGTCTACAAAAGTTGTGTGTTACTAAATTGCCAAGTTATTTTATTTTTAAAGCAGTTTTATTTTTATTCCATGTCTTTTCTGTTATTGAAATAAAACCCTAGTACTATTGTTATAATTTATGGTACCAAACTATGGAGAATGAGAATAGAACAAAATTATATTTTTAGTATGTATTTTGGGACTTCTCTGTAGCTGTTCACTTTTGCTGTGTCCTCCATTTTTTTCTAATTCACCTAGTTATAACTAAAATATGAATTTTTCCATTTGATTTGCTATTTATTCATGAGCCTAGTGTAATATGAGGATTGGTATATAGAATAAAAAAGATATAGCTATCTTTTTTAATAAGATTGTATTTTAATTTAAAGCAGAAATCCAGCAAATAATAATTGAAAGGCTAAATAAATAAAATTCAAAGGACTAAGAAATACAGAACCACATTAAAAGTATACATTATTAATTACACACTTTGTCCTCTCCTTCTATTTATTCTCTTCTTATCTGAAGTAGATTTTTTTGCCTTTGATTGTCCATATCGTCAATGCCAAATGATGGACATAGAGAACCATGAAAACTTAGTCTCTCAGACTTTTGATTTAAAATTTAATAAGGATCTATGAATGTTCACAGCAATGACATTAGCAATCTACAAGAGTAGGTTAACGGTACTAGGTTAGTCCTAGTTTTAGAGAATCTTTCAAACTCACCTTTGTGATTAGAGGTATAGACTTGAGTCAGACAGGATTTTGACCTTAGCTGAGTTATGCAACTTCTCTAAGCCTCAATTTTTTCATTTGTAAAATAATAATAATAACTCATTTATTTGGGCGCTAAATGATATAAAACGTACGAAGTCCTTTATTAAACTGTCTGGTGCATAAGAATAAATGGCAATGATTCTCACTGTTTTCACTCAGAAATGTCCTTAGGGAAAATGGAAGGTCCTAGTGAGGTAAACTATTCAAAACAGAGAAAACTAAATCACAGGAAGTGAAATAATCAGTGACCTGGAGAAGAGATTCTTTGGTTAGAAGGTAAGCAAATTAAGTTGGAGAAATTAAAAAGGTCAGCAGAAACAAGAAGTATGTGGTAGGCAGTAGGTCAGACAACTGATTGATTTCAGGACCTCTAGTATTCACAGTAAACTCCAAAGCAATAATGTAAGAAATTGTATACTATATTTATTGACTTCAGGAAAGCAGTTGCTTGATAAGTATTAGTAGTCATGACGTCCAGGGAAATTGTTCCTTCAAGAAATATTTTCATGTCTATCTATACATATCCAGATAATCTATATCATGTAAATATATTACTTTGATATATAAAACATTCATTAGAACACTAACATTACAGTGAGAATGCTCTGTACTGAGTGGCATAACGTAAAACAAAGCAAAACAAAAACAAGTTTAAATATGTACATAATATCAACAATTATAAATGTAATAATTTTTATAATGAGACTCAGGTTGTAACCTGATTACTTATTTTATTAGCTATTATGTCTCAATTTAAGATTCTCCAAATGAATGTTAACAAAGGTCATGTCTAAATAAGCTAAATATCATTTTTTTGTTTTTAATTTGTCAAAATGAAATTTAGTACAGAGATTTTAAAAGATAATTTTTGCCAAGTGCTCTAAAAATAATGTTGTTTTAAAACTTAATACACTCTAACACATTTCTAAGGCTGTAGGAGGCACAAAGGCAATAATGAACTACAGTCATATTTACACTCCCTTGGCTTCCTCTAGTGAGAATAAAAACCTCATTTAGCATTCCAGAAATGAATTGAGTTATCTGGTACTCTGACTTGCAAAGCAGGTTAAGTACCATCTATCTTTCTCTTCTGATGAAAGGTGAAATATTACTTAGCAGCTGGGGAAAAAAGGCAGTTACCAAGAAATATACATTGTATTCAAAGATCTCATTACTATTAATATAAAGAGGGAAAAAGCATTTGTACCATTAGGAAACAAGAGATGAAATATCAAGTTTCAACTCCTCAGTCCTCTCGTTTGTTTCTGTCACATTTTTGATGTTCCTGATTGTAATTATCCTTTTTATGGGGTAATGGTAAGCCTGATCTAGTTGTGTAAGTTATATGTAACGAGGTGAGAGAAGCAATAGCTAAAGTAGATGCCTAATACTAGACAATATCTGAGACTTGGGGGAATTGTATCAAAATCAATGGATTTTAATTTTCAAAAATTAAAAATAAGCCTTCATTCATGAAGCCAGGTAGTTTCTGTTTGTGAACATTTTAAATTATGAGTGATTTATAATAAAATAATTTGTTATTCTCAAATACAATAACTAGTATTAGGCTAACGAACCATTGCCAGTTAGTTCCGTTTAGTGAATAGAATAAAGTATGATTAACATAGAGGATAATGAGAGTGGCTGCGTTATCACTGGGCATGGAAGAACTAGAATCATTAACATTTATGGTGTTAGTATGTGTCAGGCATTATTCTAAGCTCTTTATCGTGGTGAGTTCATTTAATGCTCATGACAACCTTCTGCGATTGGTACTTTGACTATCTGGATGTTGCAGATGAGAACACAGAGAGCAGGGAGTAGGTGAGGCAACCAGAATGAGTCCAAGGAGTCTGGTTCCTGAGCCCAGACTCTTTTCCCTATTCACCCACTTGGATGAATGGATGGCTGTCTCCTGTGGTCCTGACTCCTCCACAGTAAACCACCTCAATTTTAAAGTTCCATTAGAGAAGATGACTTATTTGACTAAATTAGGAGGGAATTTGAGCAGTTCCAAGACCAGTGAAGGCTTTTCTCTTTTTTTTGTAGGAAGCTCCAGGGTTATCCTCGAGAGAAGACATCAATTACTGGTTTTAAAAAAGCACAGACCTCTGACCTCTGCTTTTACTAAAATTAACAACCACCTTCTGTCATGTGTTTGTCTAGCATACAAATTTTATTTTATTTACATCATCGCTTTTTTGATATAAGTATTATTCATTTTATAAGTGAAAAAATAAACTACATTGAAAGGAGAGGACTCAAATCCACTTCTTGGATTTCTTCCCACTGTCTATATGAATTCAGTTTAGTCTCTGATTAGACGTTCTCTCTGTAAACTTATTTACAATATGCATTTACTAGTGGGAATATTGGACACCATCCATGAAAATATCTTTCAGCATACTCTACAAATTCCAAAGAGTAAAATATTTGAATGAACTATGATATATAACCATTTTACTGAATATTAATAGCATTTAATGTCAGTCTGCAGATATTAACTATAATATTTACCAAGTCAGTCTGTTAGAAATGTCTTTCAATTGTCTGATTCTCTACAACCTCATTTAGAACATTTTCATCTCTGCTGGGGCTTATGCCATCCTCGAGGGGACCCCACATTTCATCAGTTTAGATAATACCACCAGCTATATAGCTCTCTTGCGAAGAGTCACAGTCCAGTCATGAAAAACTTCAGTAAAGAAAATTGTATTGGTGTATTATCTAATCTTATTTGACAATAAAAAAATGTAATAGAATACCTACTGATAATTTTTAGAATTGGTGTTCTTTACACAATTGCATGAAATATTCAGCTCTACTGTTCTGTAATGTCTATTTCTTAGGGTTGTGAGGTGTGATTAGAACATATACATGGAAGATATTCTGAAAACTCAAGAATACAAGCTCTGGAGTCAAACTGATCTGGATCTCTGTAATGGTATAGCCAGATCTAGTTATGTGATCTTGTGGCTATACAACTTAAGTCTCTAAACCACTCTGTATCTTAGTTACATATTAGGGTAATCAAACATTGCTCGTTAGTAGTCCTGTGGATAGTGTTCTCCACCACATAGCAGCAATGGAAAGACTGAATGAAGTAATGAATATTAAGTGCTCAGCATGTTTCCTGGCATAAAGCACATGTTAGCTGTCATTATTATCCCATAAGTGTAAATCATTTATGAATGTATAGTTGACTTTTCCCCATAAGGAGAAGTAACTTGAGAGTGCAGAAAGTAACTCTTTTGTGATTTTGGAGAAGTGTGTTTCTAGTCCTAAGTGGAGTTTCTGTTCAGTTATTTTCCTAAATTTAGTATCTCTCTCTCGATGAAACTACATTTCTACTGGGAATCATAAACAATCATCTTTCTTCATCTGTTACAAATATACATGCTGTGATTTGACCCAGCCATCCCATTACTGAGTACATACTCAACGGATTATAAATCATTCTATAAAGAGACATGCATATGTATGTTTACTGTGGCACTATTCACAATAGCAAAGACTTGGAACCAACCCAAATGCCCATCAATGGGAGACTAGATAAAGAAAATGTGGCAAATCTACTCCATGGAATACTATGCAGCCATAAAAAAGTTGAGTTCCTGTTCTTTGCAGGGACATGGATGATGCTGGAAACCATCATTCTCAGCAAACAAACACAGGAACAGAAAACCAAACACCACATTTTCTCACTCATAAGCGGGGGCTGAACAATGAGAACACATGGACACAGAGAGGGGACTATCACATACCAGGGCCTGTTGTGGGGTGACTGATTAGGGGACGGATAGCATTAGGAGAAAAACCTAATGAAGATGATGGGCTGATGGGTGCAGCCAACCATCATGGCACATGTATACCTATGTAACAAACCTGCACATTCTGCGTATGTATCCCCAGAACTTAGAGTATATATATATAAAGAAATATGCATGTTGTGATAAAGTGAGTGCACTTCACAGTACTTTAAAAAACACTGCCTGAAGAAATAGTGGCCCATGGGAACTGCCTATCACTCTAGATTATGTCTACTTTGGAGGTCTCTGGAACTTCAGAAGAAATGCTGCAAATATTCAGCAAGTTCACCAGCATAAGTAATATCTGGTATGTGCTCTACTGTCACCTTGTTACCTTTAGAAGGAGAACCTAATGACCTTTGTCACCCACGTTTCTTCTAAATTTCTAAAGTGTTGGTGTTCTTTAAACCAATGCGTGAAATATTCATCTCTACTGTTCTATAATGTCTATTTCTTAGGGTTCTGAGGTGTGATTAGAACACACACATGAAAGATACTCTAAACAACTCTAAATACAAGCTCTAGAGTCAAATTGATCTGTACCTCTTCAATGTAACTGCAATGATCTTTTTTTTTTTTAAAAAAAAGCTAAATAGCAGAAGTATAAACAGCCATCCATATTCATTCTTAGAATTCCATAACCTTGGTGACTTAGCAGTAATAGAGCAGTGTTGGTGTACAGTAGATATTTTAAAAATAAGTACAAATTTAACATTATATCCGAGAAGAGTGCAGAAATAATGACGGGAACACCTATGCAATGATTATGAAGGTGAGGAGCTAGAACATTGGCAACATTTTAAAACCTACACTTTTTTTATGGCTCACCATGATTACAACCCTACCCACCATTTAACTTCTTTTTTTTTTTCCACAAGAGAAATCTATGCAATACCAGTCTAACTTGGGTGATGATTATTCACTGACTTTTCTTGTAGTTTTAGCATCTATATTAGTTTTGCCTGTTTTTGAGCTTTAGGTAAATAGAACTGCACAGTATATGCTCCTTTATGTCTTATTCCTTTCATTCAATATTATGTTTATGTGATTCACCTATATCGTCAGATGTAGCTTTAGTTTATTAATTTCCATTGTTGTGCAGCATTCCTTTATCTGAATACATCATCCTGAATTTATCATTTAATTGTTGATGGACAGGTGTGTGGTATCAGCTTTTGATAGTACTAACAGTGCTGCTATGAACATCGTTGTGTGCACATGTGCAAGAGATTAGTGGTATATTTGCATAGAAGTTGAATAGATAAATTCTTGGGTATGCATATCCTTGGAACATAATGTCAAACTGTCTCTGGAGTGGTCATGAAAATATATAACCCTTCCAGCAGGTATGATTTCCCCTTGTTCCATTACAACTTGGTATTTTCAGATTATTAAAATGTTTCCTAATTTGGAGCATTTGTATTAAGGCTATCATAAAATGTATTTTTAAAAATTTGCATTTCTCTAATACTAATAAAGTTGAACACTTTTTTTCTATTGAAGTTTCCTTTTTGTGGAAAGCTTGGTCAGAATTTTTGCCAATTTTTCTACTTTACTGCATTTTTCCCACCTTTATTGTGATATAGTTAACAAAAATTTTATATATTCAAAGTATACAACATGAAGTTTTGATATATGTATTCACAATGAAATGTTATATATGCATGACCTTGAAGTTGTTATTTGTGTGTGGTGCAAATACTGTGTTAGTAAATGTCAAATATGCAATACATTATTATTAATTACAGTCACTATCCTGTGCATTAGGTCTCCAGAACTTATGCATCTTACAACTGCAATTCATATGCTTTAACCAACAACTCTCCATTTCCAGTACCCTGGATCCTTGGTAATCCCCCTTCTGGTTCGTTTTTGTTTTGGTTTGTTTGGATGACTGTAAATCTAGATAGATCATTTAGAGCTTTGTAGTTCAAATATCTCATCCTTCTCTTTTGAGTTTGTCTTGGCACTTGAAGAACAAAATTTCCTAATTCTAATATAGATTTAAAAAAAAAATAGTCTTCCTCAATGGTTGCCATTTTTGTTTTTTTTTTTTGTTTTTTTTTTCCTTCCTTTTCCTTCTCTCTCTTTCTCCTCCACTCCAAGGTCATTAAGATATTCTACAATATCATCTTTAAAAATGTTATGTTTACTTTTGTATTTAGAGCTTTAATTCACCTGAATGTATTTTTGACTATAATGCAAAATAGGGGTAAATTGCTTCTTTTTTTCACATTTTTTAATTTATCTATATAAATCTGGAATATCGCCACTGTCTTAAGCATCTGTAGCTATGCAGATCTTCATTTGGTGTTTCTATCCATTCTATTCCATTTGTTTGCAAGCCAATTTGTATCAGTATTTTATCTAAATTCCACATTCTTATAAGACTGTATCATAGTTGTCTTCATATTCTACAAGGCAAGTTTTCTACCGTCTTTCTTTTCTTCATGTGACTCTTGACAGTTTTTCAACTTTTGCACTTTCATGTGATTTTCAGAATTTGCTTATCAAGCTTCACAAAAACAAAAGCAAATATACCTGACAAATACTAAAACATTGTTGAGACTTGGGATTTTTTAGTTTACAAAATTGAATTTTTCAATTCATTAATGTGGTATATCTCACAGGTATTTAATTTCTGTAATACTACTGGAAAAAAGTTACTTAAATAGAATCCTGCTTATTTTAGCATATTTATTCCTGGGTTCTGGATTTTCAAAATTCTCTATTAAATATCTGCTTAAAATATTTTCATTTTGCAACCATTTGCTCTTAGCATGATATAAAACTACAACCATGTGAATCTTATTTCTAAAACATAATCTATGTATTTTCCTCTTTCAGTGTGTGCAATTGTATAATATATACTTTTTTCCATCTTTCAACGTTTATACTTCATTATGTACTAACAACATTCCATTATAAGGGTTTAATAAACAAAATACTGCTTCAACTAATTGGCATATTAAGAAAAGTAATAAAGAGAAAGTAGGAAAGATCTAAAATCAACACCCTAATACCACAATTAAAAGAACTAGAGAAGTAACAGCAAACAAATTCAAAAGCTAGCAGAAGACAAGAAATAACTAAGATCAGGGCAGAACTGAAGGAGAGACACAAAAAAAACCTTCAAAAAATCTGTGAATCCAGGAGTTGGTTTTTTGAAAAGATTAGCAAACTAAATAGACCACTAGCCAGACTGATAAATAAGAAAAGAGAGAAGAATCAAATAGACATAATACAAAAATGTTAAAGGGGATATCATGAATGACCTCACAGAAACACAAACTACCATCAGAGACTCTATAAACATCTCTATGCAAGTAAGCTAGAAAATCTAGAAGAAATGGATAAATTCCTGAACAAATACACCCTCCCAAGACTCAACCAGGAAGAAGTTGAATCCCTGAATAGACCAATAACAAGTTCTGAAATTGAGGCAATAATTAACAGCCTACCAACCAAAAAAAAGTCCAGGACCAGACAGATTCACAGCCGAATTCTACCAGAGGTACAAAGAGGAGTTGATACCATTCCTTCTGAAACTATTCCAAATAATAGAAAAAAAAGGGAGTCCTTCCTAACTCATTTTATGAGGTCAGTATCATCGTGATACCAAAACCTGGCAGAGACGTAACAAAAAAAGAAAATTTCAGGCCGATATCCCTGATGAAAATCGATGCGAAAATCCTCAGTAAAATACTGGCAAAAAAAATCCAGCAGCACATCAAAGCTTGTCCACCATGATCAAGTCAGCGTCATCCCTGGGATGCAGGGCTGGTTCAACATATGCAAATCAAAAAACGTAATCTATCACATAAATAGAACCAATGATAAAAACCACATGATTATCTCAATAGATGCAGAAAAGGCCTTTGACAAAATTCAACACCGCTTCATGCTAAAAACTCTCAATAAACTAGGCAATGATGGAACGTATCCCAAAATAATAAGAGCTATTTATGACAAACTCACAGACAATATCACACTGAATGGGCACAAACTGGAAGCATTCCCTTTGAAAACTGGCACAAGACAAGGATGCCCTCTCTCACCACTCCTACTCAACACAGTATTGGAAGTTCTGGCCAGGGCAGTCAGGCAAGAGAAAGAAATAAAGAGTATTCAAATAGAAAAACAAGAGTCCAATTGTCTCTGTTTACAGATGGCATGAGTATACATTTAGAAAACCCTATCTTCTCAGTCCCAAATCTCCTTATGAGAATAAGTAACTTCAGCAAAGTCTCAGGATACAAAATCAATGTTCAAAAATCACAAACATTCCTATACACAAATAACAGACAGAGAGCCAAATCATGAGTGAACTCCCATTCACAATTTCTGCAAAGAAATAAAATACCTAGGAATCCAAATTACAAGGGATGTGAAGGACCTCTTCAAGGAGAACTGCAAACCACTGCTCATCGAAATAAGAGAGGACAGAAACACACGGAAAAACATTTCATGGTCATGGATAGGAAGAATTAATATCATGAAAATGGCCATACTGCCCAAAGTAATTTATAGATTCATTGCTATCCCCATCAGGCTACCACTGACTTTCTTCCCAGAATTAGAAAAAACTACTTTAAATTTCATATGGAACCAAAAAAGAGCCCATATAGCATCATGCTATCTGACTTCAAACTATACTACAAGGCTATAGTAACCATAACATCATGGTACTGGTACCAAAACAGATATATAGGCCAATGCAACAGAACAGAGGCCTCAGAAATAACACACATCTACAACCATCTGATCTTGGACAAACCTGACAAAAAC
Source organism: Theropithecus gelada (assembly GCF_003255815.1). Classification (NCBI taxonomy): domain Eukaryota; kingdom Metazoa; phylum Chordata; class Mammalia; order Primates; family Cercopithecidae; genus Theropithecus; species Theropithecus gelada. The sequence goes on along the minus strand of NC_037682.1, from coordinate 92,141,005 downwards.
AAGCAATGGGGAAAGGATTCCCTATTTAATAAACAGTGTTGGGAAACCTGGATAACCATATGCAGAAAACTAAAACTGGACCCCTTCCTTACACCTTATACAAAAATTAACTCAAGCTGGATTAAAGATTTAAATGTTAGACCTAAAACCATAAAAACCTTAGAAGAAAACGTAGGCAATACCATTCAGGGCATAAGCATGGGCAAAGACTTCATGACTGAAACACCAAAAGTAATAACAAAAGCCAAAATTGACTAATGTGATCTAATTAAACGACAGAGCTTCTGCACAGCAAAATAAACTATCATCAGAGTGAACAGGCAACCTACAGAATGAGAGAAAATTTTTGCAATTTGCCCATCTAACAAAGGGCTAATATCCAGAATCTACAAAGAACTTAAACAAATTTACAAGAAAAACAACAAACCCATCAAAAAGTAGGCAAAGATATGAACAGACATTTCTAAAAAGATGACATTTATGCAGCCAACAAACATGAAAAAAAGCTCATCACTGGTCATTAGGGAAATGCAAATCAAACCCACACTGAGATACCATCTCATGCCAGTTAGAATGGCCATCATTAAAAAGTCAGGAAATAAGAGATACTAGAAAGGATGTGGAGAATTGGAAAGCTCTTACACTGCTGGTGGTAGTGTAAATTTGTTCAACCATTGTGGAAGACAGTGTGGCGATTCCTCAAGGATCTAGAACCAGAAATACCATTTGACCCAGCAATCCCATTACTGGGTATATACCCAAAGGATTATAAATCATGCTGCTATAAAGACACATGCACATGTATGTTTATTGTGGCACTGTTCACAATAGCAAAAACTTGGAACCAACCCAAATGCCCATCAATGATAGACTGGATAAAGAAAATGTGGCACCTATATACCATGGAATACTATGCAGCCATAAAAAAGGATGAGTTCATGTCCTTTGCAAGGACATAGATGACACTGGAAACCACCATTTTCAGCCAACAAACACAAGAACAGAAAACCAAACACTGCATGTTCTCATTAGTGGGAGTAAACAATGAGAACACATGGACACATGGTGGGGAGCATCACATACTAGGGTTTATTTGGGGCTGGGGTGCTAGAGGAGGGATAACAGGAGGAGAAATACCTAATGTAGCAAACCTGCACATTCTGCACATGTACCCCAGGATTTAAAGTGTAACATAAAACATGATAAAATTGCTATATTTAAAATATAATTACATTACTAAGTATTGCTTAGTTCAGTAGCAGAGAAACATTTTAATTTTAAGTAGATTTCAAATGTAACAGATTTGAAACTTACATCCACTAGAAATAATACTTTACTGCCTGGTAATCTATTCTATATATAAATAAAAGTTAGTTCCAAGATGGCCAAATAGGAACAGCTCCAGACTACAGCTCCCAGCATGAGCAACACAGAAGATGGGTGATTTCTGCATTTCCGACTGAGGTAGCAGGTTCCTATTACTGGGGCGTGTCGGACAGTGGTTGCAGCCCACCTAGTGAGAGCCGAAGCAAGGCGAGGCATTCCTTACCCAAGAAGTGCAAGGGGTAAGGGAATTCCCTTTCCTAGCCAAGGGAAACCTGTGACACACAGCACCTGGAAAATCGGGTCACTCCCACACTAATACTGTGCTTTGAGAAGGGTCTTAGCAAACGGCACACTAGGAGATTATATCCTGTGCTTGGCTTGGAGGGTCCCATGCCCACAGAGCCTCCCTCATTGCTAGCACAGCAGTCTGAGATCTAACTGCAAGGCAGCAGCAAGGCTAGGGGAAGGGTGCCCACCATTGCTGAGGCTTGAGTAGGTAAACAAAGCCCCTGGGAAGCTCGAACTGGGTGGAGCCCACCTCAGCTCAAGGAGGCCTGCCTGCCTCTGTAGATTCCACCTCTGGGGACAGGGCATAGCCAAACAAAAGGCAACAGAAACCTCTGCAGATTTAATGTCCCTGTCTGACAGCTTTGAAGAGTGTAGTGGTACTTCCAGCACGAAGTTTGAGATCTAAGAACGGACAGACTGCCTCCTCAAGTGGGTCCCTGACCCCCGAGTAGTCTAACTGGGAGGCACCCCCCAGTAGAAGCAGACTGACACCTCACATGGCTGTGTACCCCTGTGAGACAAAGCTTCCAGAGGAACGATCAGGCAGAAACATTTGCTGTTCAGCAATATTCACTCTTATGCAGTCACTGCTGCTTATACCCAGGCAAACAGGGTCGGGAGTGGACCTCCAGAAAACTCCAGCAAACCTGCAGCTGAGGGTCCTGACTGGTAGAAGGAAAACTAACAAACAGAAAGGACATCTACACCAAAACCCCATCTGTACATCACCACCGTCAAGCACCAAAGGTAGATAAAACCACAAGGATCGGGAAAAAACAGGAGAAAAGCTGAAAATTCTAAAAATCAGAGCACCTCTCCCCCTCCAAAGGAACACAGCTCCTCGCCAGCAATGGAACAAAGCTGGATGGACAATGACTTTGATAAGTTGAGAGAAGGCTTCAGACGATCAAACTTCTCTGAGCTAAAGGAGAAAGTTTGAACCCATTGCAAAGAAGCTAAAAACATTGAAAAAAGATTTGACGAATGGCTAACTAGAATAACCAATGTAGAGAAGTCCTTAAATGACCTGATAGAGCTGAAAACCATGGCATGAGAGCTACGTGACAAACTCACAAGCTTTAGTAACCAATTAAATCAACTGGAAGAAAGGGTATTGGGGGTTGAGGATCAAATGAATGAAATGAAGCGAGAAGAGAAGTTTAGAGAAAAAAGAGTAAAAAGAAATGAACAAAAGCCCAAGACATATGGGACTATGTGAAAAGACCAAATCTACGTCTGATTGGTGCACCTGAAAGTGACGGGGATAATGGAACCAAGTTGGAAAACACTCTGCAGGATATCATCCAGGAGAACTTCCCCAACCTAGCATGGCAGTCCAACATTCAAATTCAGGAAATACAGAGAACGCTACAAAGATACTCTTCGAGAAGAGCAACTCCAAGACACATAATTGTCAGATTCACCAAACTTGAAATGAAGGAAAAAATATTAAGGGGAGCCAGAGAGAAAGGTTGGGTTATCCACAAAGGGAAGCCCATCAGACTCACAGCAGATCTCTCGTCAGAAACTCTACAAGCCAGAAGAGAGGGGGAGCCAATATTCAACATTCTTAAAGAAAAGAATTTTCAACCCAGAATATCATATCTAGCCAAACTAAGCTTCATAAATGAAGGAGAAATAAAATCCTTTACAGATAAGCAAATGCTGAGAGATTTTGCCACCACCAGGCCTGCCCTACAAGAGCTCCAGAAGGAAGCACTAATCATGGAAAGGAACAACTGGTACCAGCCACTGCAAAAACATGCCAAAATGTAAAGACCATCAATGCTAGGAAGAAACTGCATCAACGAGCAAAATAACCAGCTAACATCATAATGACAGGATCAAATTCACACATAACAATATTAACCTTAAATGTACATGGACTAAATGCTCCAATTAAAAGACACAGACTGGCAAATTGCATAAAGAGTCAAGACTCCTCAGTTTGCTGTATTCAGGAGACCCATCTCACATGCAGAGACGCACATAGGCTCAAAATAAAGGGATGGAGGAAGATCTACCAAGAAAATGGAAAACAAAAAAAGGGGTTGCATCCTAGTCTCTAATTAAACAGAATTTAAACCAACAAAGATCAAAAGAGACAAAGAAGGCCATTACATAATGGTAAAGGGATCAATTCAACAAGAAGAGCTAACTATCCTAAATATATATACACCCAATACAGGAGCACCCAGATTCATAAAGCAAGTCCTTAGAGACTTACAAAGAGACTTAGACTCCCACACAATAATAATGGGAGACTTTAACACCCCACTGTGAACATTAGACAGATCAACAACACAGAAAGTTAACAAGGATATCCAGGAATTGAACTCAGCTCTGCATCAAGTAGACGTAATAGACATATACAGAACTCTCAACCCCAAATCAACAGAATATACGTTCTTCTCAGCACCACATCACACTTATTCCAAAACTGACCACATAGTGGGAAGTAAAGAACTCCTCAGCAAATGTAAAAAAAATAGAAATTATAACAAACTGTCTCTCAGACCACAGTGCAATCAAACTAGAACTCTGGATTAAGAAATTCAATCAAAACTACTCAACTACATGGAAACTGAACAACCTGCTCCTGAATGACTACTAGGTACATAAAGAAATGAAGACACAAATAAAGATGTTCTTTGAAACCAATGAGAACAAAGATACAACATACCAGAATCTCTGGGACACATTTAAAGCAATGTGTAGAGGGAAATTTATAGCACTAAATGCCCACAAGAGAAAGCAGGAAAGATTAAAAATTTGACACCCTAACATCACAATTAAAAGAACTAGAGAAGTAAGAGCAAACACATTCAAAAGTGAGCAGAAGGCAAGAAATAGCTAAGATCAGAGCAGAACTGAAGGAGACACAGACACAAAAAAACCCTTCAAAAAATCAATGGATCCGGGATCTGGTTTTTTGAAAGATCAACAAAATTGATAGACCACTAGCAAGACTAATACAGAAGAAAAGAGAGAAGAATCAAATAGATGCAATAAAAAATGATAAAGGGGATATCACCACCGATCCCACAGAAATACAAACTACCATCAGAGAATACTATAAACACCTCTATGCAAATCAACTAGAAAATCTAGAAGAAATGGATAAATTCCTGGACACTTACACTCTCCCAAGACTAAACCAGGAAGAAGTTGAATCCCTGAATAGAGCAATAACAGGTTCTGAAATTGAGGCAATAATTAATAGCCTACCAACGAAAAAAAGTCCAGGACCAGATGGATTCACAGCTGAATTCTACCAGAGGTACAAGGAAGAGCTGGTACCATTCCTTCTGAAACTATTCCAATCAATAGAAAAAGAGGGAATCCTCCCTAACTCATTTTATGAGGCCAACATCATCCTGATTCCAAAGCCTGGCAGAGACACAACAAAAAAAGAGAATTTTAGACCAATATCCCTGATGAACATCGATGCAAAAATCCTCAATAAAATACTGGCAACTCGAATCCAGCAGCACATCAAAAAGTTTATCCACCATGATCAAGTGGGCTTCATCTCTGGGATGCTAGGCTGGTTCAACATATGCAAATCAATAAATGTAATCCACCATAAAAACAGAACCAAAGACAAAAACCACATGATTATCTCAAAAATGCAGAAAAGGCATTTGACAAAATTCAACAGCCCTTCATGTTAAACCCTCAATAAATTCGGTGTTGATGGAACATATCTCAAAATAATAAGAGCTATTTATTATAAACCCACAGCCAATATCATACTGAACGGGCAACAACTGGAAGCATTCCCTTTGAAAACGAGCACAAGACAGGGATGCCCTCTCTCACCACTCCTATTCAACATAGTGTTGGAAGTTCTGGCCAGGGCAATCAGGGAGGAGAAAGAAATAAAGGGTATTCAATTAGGAAAAGAGGAAGTCAGATTGTCCCTGTTTGCAGATGACATGATTGTATATTTAGAAAACTCCATCGCCTCAGCCCAAAATCTCCTCAAGCTAAGCAACTTCAGCAAAGTCTCAGGATACATCAATGTGCAAAAGTCACTAGCATTCTTATACACCAATGACAGACAAACAGAGAGCCAAACCATGAGCGACTGCCATTCACAATTGCTTCAAAGAGAATAAAATACCTAGGAATCCAACTGACAAGGGATGTGAAGGACCTCTTTAAGGAGAACTACAAACCACTGCTCATGAAATAAAAGAGGACACAAACAAATGGAAGAACATTCCATGCTCATGGATGGGAAGAATCAATATTGTGAAAATGGCCATACTGCCCAAGGTAATTTATAGATTCAAAGCCATCCCCATTAAGCTACCAATGACTTTCTTCACAGAATTGGAAAAAAAACTACTTTAAAGTTCATATGGAACCGAAAAAGAGCCCACATTGCCAAGACAATCCTAAGCCAAAAGAACAAAGCTGGAGGCATCATGCTACCTGACTTCAAACTATACTACAAGGCTACAGTAACCAAAACAGCATGGTACTGGTACCAAAACAGAGATATAGACCAATGGAACAGAACAGAGCCCTCAGAAATAATACCACACATCTACAACCATCTGATCTTTGACAAACCTGACAAAAAAAAAGCTTCCCTTCTTTACACCTTACACAAAATTTAATTCAAGATGGATTAGAGACTTAAATGTTAGACCTAAAACCATAAAAACCCTAGAAGAAAACCAAGGTAATACCATTCAGGACATAGGCATGGGCAGGGACTTCATGTCTAAAACACTAAAAGCAATGGCAGTAAGAGCCAAAATTGACAAATAGGATCTAATTAAACTAAAGAGCTTCTGTACAGGAAAAGAAACTACCATCAGAGTGAACAGGCAACCTACAGAATGGGAGAAAATTTTTGCAATCTACTCATCTGACAAGGGGCTAATATCCAGAACCTACAAAAACTCAAACAAATTTACAAGAAAAAAGCAATCCCATCAAAAAGTGTGCGAAGGATATGAACAGACACTTCTCAAAAGAAGACTTTTATGCAGCCAACAGACACATGAAAAAATGCTCATCATCACTTGCCATCAGAGAAATGCAAATCAAAACCACAATGAGATACCATCTGATACCAGTTAGAATGGCAATCATTAAAAAGTCAGGAAACAACAGGTGCTGGAGAGGATGTGGAGAAATAGGAACACTTTTACACTGTTGGTGGGACTGTAAACTAGTTCAACCATTGTGGAAGAAGGTGTGGCGATTCCTCAAGAATCTAGAACTAGAAATACCATTTGACCCAGTCATCTCATTACTGGGTATATACCCAAAGGATTATAAATCATGCTGCTATAAAGACACATGCACACGTATGTTTATTGTGGCACTATTCACAATAGCAAAAACTTGGAACCAACCCAAATGTCTATCAATGACAGACTGGATTAAGAAAATGTGGCACATATACACCATGGAATGCTATGCAGCTATAAAAAAGGATGAGTTCATGTCCTTTGTAGGGACATGGATGCAGCTGGAAACCATTATTCTCAGCAAACTATCATAAGAACAGAAAACCAAACACTGCATGTTCTCACTCATAGGTGGGAACTGAACAATAAGAACACTTGGACACAGGAAAGGGAACATCACACACCAGGGACTGTCGTGGGGTGGGGGCAGGGGGGAGGGATAGCATTAGGAGATACTTAATGTAAATGACGAGTTAATGGGTGCAGCACACCAACATGGCACATGGATACATACGTAACAAACCTGCACGTTGTGCACATGTACCCTAGAACTTAAAGTATAATAAAAAAAAATAATAATAATAAAGTGTGTTTCACGTTGACCAAGTTAAAAAAAAGTTAGCATAAAATAATATAATTTGTATACTGTCATCAAATTATTTGTTAGCTTCTTTAAAATATTTAGGCATTCTGATGTAAGAAATTATAGTCAGCATTAATACCAGATATAATGTTTTGGCATAGATTTTTTTTCTCACCAAAGACTTCTAATACTCACCAAAACTGTGTGCCCGTTTTTTCAGGAGTTAAACTGATCTATTTATTTTTCAAGGAAGAAAGGCTAGTATTCATGCCATTTGGTTAATAATCAGTAAATTCACTTTGCTTTTATAATTGTCTATGGAGTTTGGAAATCTTTTTCTTTTTAACAAGAATATGAAGTAGATCAAAACAAATTTGATTTATTATTTTCTGTACATTTTGACCAATTTTTGGGCAAGATCCTAATAAGTATTTCTTTATATATGATGAAAGGGAATTTTCAACATTTAAAATAGATATATTATTTTCAGAGACATCACATAACCTTCTGATTAAGAACAAATAATTTTAAAAGTACTTGTAATCCAAGAATATAACATTACTGAAATCGTAAAAAAAATTTCAACATTCTGCAATTCTCAGGAAATGAGTGATTTTTAACTGATTGTGCAGGTTTACTAATAATGTTAATGATGCAATCCTGTGACAACAAAAAGTAGCAACATTATAATAAGTATCATGTAAATGATTTTGCTGATTAGAGTTTGATTATTTGATACTAGCTGGATTCTAATTTTAGAATGTTTGCTCAGTTGCTCTAGCCCCTTATTGTTTCTCATAAATCAAATGGAATGGGAAATTGCATTTTTATTACTTCTTTCTGTTCTCATTTTTATGAGAATACTTTGTGGTTAAGCCATTAAAAATTAATACTTTCTGAGTAAAAACAACCCATGATGTCTTCATGATGGTGATCTCATGCTTTGGGAAGGGCATGCCCTGGGGAGGCAGATCCTGGCTCTCCCCCTTAAGCTCTGTCTGATTGTTGGCACATTATTTAACTTTCTGAACCTCAGTTTCCACATCTGTAAAACAGGAATGCTATAACCTACTTTGAAGGGTTTTGTATTATAGATGATGTTACTTATACAAAGTAGTCATGTTTAAAGAATCATTAATAATGAGTTCACATTAATTAAAAATAGTGAAAAATACAGGTTATACTTCTGAATCTTATAAGTATTGGAAAAATTCAGATACATTTAGGAGGCACTGAAAATGCAGTTTTCGTTTGGGGAAAATCTCAAGGAATAATAAGTCAATTATTTTCAATCAGTGAATATATATTGCTCAACAACTACGGACCTTCATCGCAGCTTCATCAGCCTAAATGGGCCACCTTTCTTCAGGCACATATTGACATTCAGTTCACTTCTTCTGTGTCCATGCATAAAAGCATTTTATTCAGTGGGTGTTTTTTGTTTGCTTTGCTTTGTTTTGGCAAATGAATTTCTAAATGAATTAGAAAATGCTTGGAAGAGGGAGTCAGGGGACCAGAGTTCCAGGTCTGGTTCTGCCAGTAATTAACCTTCCAAACTTAAGCAGATCTCTAAACGTGTCTTTGTCTCTGTTTGTAATAAGCTACCTTGTTAACGCTACATAATATAAGGAGACTTGCTGGATGATCATAGCCTAAAAGAACAGCACCAGTTGAAAGAAGCCACTGGGGTTAAGGACCAAAAGGAGACAAATGAGTTGCTGTAGAAGTCACAATAATTCAGGCAGGCAGGCAGCCAAGTCACAGGGTGGTAGAAGTCTGGTTGATGATTTCACTTAGAGGCTCAAGGCTAAAGATTGCTTGTTTCCTCCAGGAATGAAATTGTGACTAAAGGAGATGTGGTTAAGGTCATATTGTCAAGGGTTAAGAGTTTCAGAAAAACTAGCAGATAGGATCAGGAGAGAATTCTGTCTGAAAGGTATTATTAAACAGAACTGAGGTCCAGGACCGGCTAACCCACCTGTCAAGAGCTTTTCATGTAAGAATAAAGACATGTTATACACAGGAAGCTAAGAGACACCTAAACCTATTACGGGATAGCTGAAGATATTTCAAAATACTTTAAGTATTTAAAAAAAAAAGTACAAGTAGCAGTCAATCTTTTCTGGAAAAAAAATACTCATGTAGCTTGGAGCTGAGGAAAAGCGTATCTATGTAAATTGCACAAGATAATTTAATAAAATCTGGGAAATAGGTAGAGCAGGAATAGACATAAGGACCTGGTATGAGAGTAAAATTGAAGCAACTTAAGTTGGTAATATCTGTTCAAATTAAGGTAGGGAAACCTATAAGTCGATGTACCAGGTAGCTTGCTCCATTAGGAGTATACCTAAGTTCAGAAGCATTCTAAAATGAATGCTTATTACATGGCTTGCACTTTGAGCCCAAAAATCTTCACTGCCATAATCAACTAGAGTTTCTATAATCTCCTGCTCTCGTTTTGGTAACTGTCTGTGTCCCTTACCCTTCACGCATACACTAGAACATAGACTCAATGAGGATGAAGATTTTTGTCAGTTGCTCACTGCTGTTTCCCAGTGCCTAAGACAATGCCTGGAACATGGTGTGTAATAAATATATATTGTATATTGTATACCATATATACATATACATACCATGAGCTCCACGTACATTGTGAATGAGTATAATGTGCATTTACTCATACAGGTTTAATTACATACAACAATTACAACAACTAAATTAATTATAAAATGGATGTCTTAGTCAGCTTGGGCTCATACAACAAAATACCATAGACAGAGATACTTAAACAATTGACGTTATTTCTCATGGTTCTAAAGGGTGGGAGATCTAAGACCGAGGTGACAGAAAATTTGACTCTTGGTGACAACCTTTCTCCTGGCTTGCAGACGGTTACTTTTTTAGTGTGTCCTCATGCAGAGAGCTCTGGTCTCTCTTCCTCTTCTTATGAGTGTACTACTACCTTCATGGGGTCCCCATTCTCATGACCTCGTTAAAACCTAATTGTCTCCCAAAGACCCTGCTTCCAAACACCTTCACATTAGGGGATAAGTGTTCAATGTATGAATTTCTCAGAGACACAAAGATTAAATCCATAACAATGCAATTTTGTTATTAATGTCTAGTTTTTCCTCAGGAAGAACAGGCAAAAAGCCTTAGCCAAGTTCAGCTAGAAAACTAAGTTGCGTTTTTGTTAATTTTTCTTCTGCTTGTATTGATGACATTTTGGTGATTTTCTGAGTATTCCATGTGTATGAGGACTGACCATAAAAACTTGTAATCAAAATTAGAAATGTTTTGAGAGGGGAAAAAAGGCACACACAAAAAACTAAAATTATACAGTTTTGAAATATTTATAGATTAACTGACAAACTGGTTTTATAATATTGGTGGACCTATAAAATCATTCTGTTTAAAGGCCGTTTTCAAAAATAAAATTATTTCAAAAATTGAACATAGGCCATACACATTAAAGAAAAAAATTGTAAAAATTTTAATATTGATCTTATGCAAATTTTAAAATAACACAAGCAGAATAATACTTCTGGATACAAAGCCGTATATTTTACTCAGTTTCTTACCTATATGTGTTTAATACCTCTTCACTTGTATTTTTCTGAAAAATGCATTTTTAAAATTCTTGATATCTTACATGGACCTTTTTTGTAGATAATATATTTAATTGAGAAAATCTTCTCTCTATAGGTGATAAATTACCTGATATGCAGAAGTGTATTCTGCTAAATGGAAGACATCCTCAATTCTGTTCAAGGGGCAGTTACTATTGAAATGCATAAATGTTTGAGAGTAAATATTTTCATAATACTGTTTTCTCTCCACAGCAAGTACTTTTCTTCTGTTTATGTTAGTAGAATATCACAGTTTGGATTAAAGTTTAATTTAAATGTGCACTACGTAAATTTTGAGAAGAGCTCTACCCCATGAGATTCTTTGTTTTTTCTTTTCTTTTCTTTTTTTTTTTTGAGACAGAGTCTCACTCTGTCACTCAGGCTGGAGTACAGTGGTGCGATCTCAGCTCACAGCCAGCCCCACCTCCTAGGTTCACGCCATTCTCCTGCCTCAGGCTCCTGAGTAGCTGGGACTACGGGCACCCGCCACCATGCCCGGCTAATTTTTTTGTATTTTTAATAGAGACAGGGTTTCACTGTGTGTTAGCCAGGATGGTCTCGATCTCCTGACCTTGTGATCCACCCACTTCGGCCTCCCAAAGTGCTGGAATTACAGGCATGAGCCACCGCGCCTGGCCCCCATGAGATTCTTAGTATCATTTGTACCATGACATTGTGCTACACCCAAATGTATATTTTATCATTTCAAAATAATTCAATAAATATAATTTTAAAAGCAAACACTTTTCTTTTAATTTTTTTACATTTTAAACTGAATTTATCATAGCATTTATTATGGTGTTCAGATTTCGTCTTCAACAGAATGGATCACAAAAAGCTATACTTCGATTCCATGATTTTGAAGAAAGATATTGATTCAATTTGAATAAACTTAATTGATATTTAATTTTACTGCATTGTTTTAAAACCAGTGTCATTTAACTATTTTCAAGGTCTGATGCTGTTAATGAAGCAACACATTAACAGCAATTGCTTCACTTTTTGTATTTTCATAAGAAAACTTGCAATAGAAAATGAATGAAATTAGTTTAGAAGAACAGACATTTATCTAAATGAAAAGTGATGCTTCACAGAGTAATATGCAAATGCACAGTCAGCAGCTTGCCATGTTAAATTGTGATCTTTAGACACAATCTTCCTAAAATCTATTAACTTTTGAAAAAATGCTGATGTTTCATCAACACATTCTGCCTCCTGGTTTTCGGGTGCTCAGCAGCCCTCTTGGTAAATATCTACAAATATTTTGTTCAATTAATATGTTCATCAAGTTCCTTAACAATTATAAATTTAGTACTTAATTTTTTCTTTAAACACTCACTTTAGTTTTTTTTTGGTTAGCTCATGCTGCCAAAATATTTATTACTAAATAAGAACCTCACTACCAAACAATCAAATAAATAAATATTTACACTGCAAAATAAGTGACAAGGACGCTAGAGCAAGAGCATAGAGTACTCCCTATATGTTACAAGAGTGCCCAGTTTCCATTAGCCACATGTGTCAGATACATCTGACCCGCAATTTTTCAAACCTTCCAGTGGTCCTGTTATTTGCTAGCCCAGGAGCTTCATGCATCTCACAGAAGACACATTAGTCCAGTATACAAAAGAGGCCAACAGGGCAGTAGTGGCAAAAACGACTCACACAAATACTTGAGATCAAAGGGAGTTAGCGAATCTCAGTTACACCGGTTTGGGAGGTGACAAAGTGTATTTTGAAAGGTGACTGCCCTGCATACTGTCCTTGAAAGGGATATATTGTTAAAGCTTGGAAAGGCAGGGAAAACAGAAAGAGGCTATGGCTATGTCTTTCACATTTACACATAAGTTAAAATATACAAACTTTTCACAGCACAGCCATGGTACTTAGAGCAACTCTCGTTTTGAAGTTGTATTATCATCTCCATGTATAGATAATAATTTGGGGGCTCAGATATTAAGTGACAATATGTACAAGACCAAACAACTAGTGACAAGCTTGGATTATAAACTAGGTAGGTATCTCAAAGCTACAGAGATAGAGTGCTCAGAGTTTTATGAACACAAAGGCATGAGTTACAGTTTTTAAAAATTATGAGTATATGGACGAGGTCATATTAAAAAGAGAAATGTTAGAGCCTATGAACAAGTATAAAAGTTACTAATATTGGCTAAACTTTCCAGATGAGAAGAGAATGAATGAGATGAAGGGTTTTTAAAAATGTAATTTAGAAATGTTTTATTTACAGAGAATTTAAAATGTTATTAAAAGCTTTAGGGTTCCAAACATATACCTTCATTTTTCCAGGTATGAAACAATTTAGAAAGACTCACTAGAGAGAAAATGAAGACCTAAATGTCATCAGTCAGTTTTATTTATAGCAAACTTGGGTGTAATCCTGGCAAGGCTTCCTGTCTCCCACCATAAGGTAAAATTAGCACCGAGTCCCTGGAGAATGGCAGAACCTCAAAAGTTCAGGGCAGGTTTTTGCACCACAAATCCTATTACTCAGTCATTTTCTTCTCTGTGGTTCTGGTGAATGATACGAAGACAAAGAATAGAAGCAAAAGGACAATAAAGGATACACACCCACACACACAGTTTTTTGTTTTTTTTTGACAAAAAACATAAGGCTCCCCTAGCAGAGTTGAATTGGAAAAAATGGTGGAAATGTGTGTATCAATTACGGCTCCTGAGCAGTACTGACCCAGCTGCAAGCATGAACTGTAGGTTCAAATGATTCAGGTTTAACTGAGAGGGGCAAGACATACTCTTTCCGTCTAAGGATGCAGAACTGAGGCAAGATACCATGAGACAGGAGAAGTCCAGAAGAACAGCGACCTTTAACACAATAACTCAGTTCAGATCTAGCTCTCACTGATCTTACAAGTCAGATAAGCCACTCCTCTTCTGAAGAGGGGAGAGAAAAAGACCAGACGGAAGAGCTTATTCCTTTCCCTTATAAATGCGTGAAATTCAATGGAGACAAAATAATGTAAGTCAGCTGCACAGAGATGGGACCCTGACTGGAGTCTCAGGGGACTTCAGCAGCTCAACCTTATTCCAGAGTAAATTTGAGGTGGGTTGGCAGAAGGTAACGGAAAGATGAAGCCAGGTTACAGAGACCTCGTTTGCCACACTAAAGAGTATGGACTTTATCCTGAAGAGAAAGAGGTATGAGGAGACTTTAAAAGATATGATCGCATTTACATGTGAAAGAGAAGATTACGCTAGCAAAGAGATCATTTAGGTTACTGAAATCGCCTAGGCAAAATATGAGGAGGGCTTAATTATCGGCAATGATGAAAATGGAGACTGTATCTTATACTTTATTTTGCATTGCTTAGTGAAATATATTACACAGAGCTGACACAATAAATTTTTATTATGTATACTTAAACATGTTCATGCATTGTGCACAACATTTAAAATTCGCCTTGCCTAATCATTTATATCTCTTTAAATTAGCTGAAATGTAAAAATTATTAGGAAAAAATGAATTTATCTTGTGTATAAAATGCCTAAACAGAAGATTCTAACTATATCATGTTTTCAACAGTGAATATGATCTACTTGCTGAGAATAGTAGTTAAACGTTCTGTGGAATTCTTATTTTGAAATGAATAATTTGTTACAAACTGACATAATACTTACTTCATTTGTCGCTAAAAAGCTGAGATCCAAGAGAAAACAAAACTTGAAATAATGAGAGAATGTCTCTTAAGAAAAGCTAAGAGGCTGTTTCTATAATTATAGTCTTAGCCCTCCTTATAATAAAAATCATAGATCTAATGTTATAAAAACACGAAGGGTATTTATATTTTGTGTGTGTGTACTCCTGATAACAAAATATAAAAGTAATGGCTATTCATAATATATATGTAAATTGTAAAATTGTACAAGGAAGAAAATAAAGATCTTATATGATTCCAACATTCAGATATAATCCCTGCCTATATTTTGGGCTATTTTCTTCTAATATTTAATGAACAGTATTTAGATGAGAAAAATTGTAATAGTCACCCTTAATCAAACCCTGAATTCAAAACCCTAAGTATTATTGATTGTTATTTCCTTCACATAAAACATGAAATTCCCTTTGCAGGCTAAAAAAAGCCCATGCTTATACTTATACGGTGGTGTTTACTACATTTACAGAGAAGCTAAAGGGAATGTCTCGCTTTTTCCTTAAGAATTAAGTCTTGTAGCACTCATCCTGAAATATCTCACGCATTAAGATAAAACTTCTCTATTCCATGGTATCTGATTCTAATACTGGTGAATAATTTAATTAGCAAATAATGACTCTTAGCATAGCTGTTCTCTATTAATGGAGTGATTTGGGGACGATCACAGAACTCTTTTACAGACCAAAAGCCCTGAAGTCCTCTCATGGTTTGTGAGCAGGCTACATTTAGTCCTCTGTCCCTTGAGTGAGTCTACTGAGATAGCCTAATGCTGTTTGCTTACAACTGCAGGATCTTTGAGACCTAAATCCCAAGAGTCCCTGGAATTTCAGGCCATGTAGCCAAAAGCAAGTCAGTAAGTCTTCCTGTATCTGTTTCATCAGTAAGATAGTAATGGCTCAGAGAATTGACAGAAAAACAACGATGGCAAAGCACTTTGCACATACAAGTTCTTAATTGACTGGTCATTAAGGAAACCTATTAGGTAGTGATGATTCCCCAGAGGCTCCTATCAAGTCCCAGTTTCTATTTAAATACAAACTGTGTGTTCACACATGTTGCAAATGTGTAACACAAACACCTAAATACATAAGAGTCACTCACCAGAAATTTAAACCCATCATTTGCAGAGCCAAGAGATTAGTTATCAATGAGCAAATGGGCTAGAGGTCGGAAAATACCAAACCAGTGCACACCAAAAACATGACTTCAGTAAAGACATATATAATTGGTGGCTGGTGGAAGAAACTAGCTGCATGCTATCCAGAATGGCAACGACAGTGGCTAATACTCATTTGGTGTGAAATGTTGTTTTATTTGCTAAGTGATTTAGAGGCGTAATTTTGTCTACTCTTCACAAGAACTCTACAAAGTAGGTATGATTATCTTCAGTTTTACATATATCAAAAGTGAGACATCAAGAAGTTAAATAACTTTCTCATGATCACACAGGTAGTTAGTAGAGTTGAAAGACCTATTGAATCTAGTTTAAAAAGATAGAATTTAAAGATGTGACCCCAATGGAAGGGTCTCTAATTTATTATGTGAAGTTGGTACCATACACTTGACACCTAAACTTGAGAAAGATAGCATGAAAGAGAAAGGTATGCACCGATCTCAGGGAGACCAGATGATAGAGAAATGAAAGAAAAAGAGGAAGGAAGGAAACTAGCACATTGAATTCTGAAGAATAATCAAAATTTTTTTAACATCATAACCAAGTACAGGGCTTTCTTATGAAATACAAGAATAATGTTCTCTTAAAATTCCTCACTCCAGACTCTGTCTCAAAAAAAAAAAAAAAAAAAAAAAAAAAAAAAAAAAAAAAAAACACACAAAAAA